>NC_083573.1:15407832-15447832 GCF_027579695.1 Neoarius graeffei
ATCGCACCCTATGACGTCATATTCTGCCTTGAGGATTTTCCGCCATTTTGAATTTTGTTAAAATCAATGAAATTCTATGGAAACCCATAGAACCGTCTGACGACAGGTTTTCAAATTTGGCACACTGATTCTAGGCTGGCTCAAGGTTCTTGTCAGCAAATTTCAACTCACCACCTCAAACTCTCTAGCGCCAACAACAGGCCAAAGTTGCATGTACATTTCTGCTTGTTACTTTTGAACCGTATGTCTGATCGTCAAAATCTGTGTATCGCTGGAATCCTTGGGTCAAAACGAATCCAACGCATCCTATGCCGTCATATTCCGCCTTGTATATTTTCCGCGATTTTGAATTATGTGAAAATCAATTAAAATGCTTCTCCTCCCTCAATTTTTGACCAATTCCTTCCAAACTTGGTAGATGGCAACGTTGCACTAAGCTGCACAAAAAACTTACCCGGTTTTTCGAATTTCATAAGCGTTTGGCCGTGGCTGCCAATCAAACTTGGATGTGCAGACGCGAAACAGGACGTGTGCTCATATCTCGGCAGCCCTTTGATCTTTCTTAACCAAACTTGGTGGGATTATGCCCCACCCCTCCATAAGTGCCCATACCACATTTGGTGCACTTTGGCCATTAGGGGGTGCTATAACTTTCCAAAATGTGTTTTGGCTCATATATAATTGAGCTCATATCTCAGCAGTCTTTTAGCACACACACACACACACACACACACACACACACACCTAGTACACTTGAAGTAATTTCAGCCATCACAGTCAATCGAATTTGACGGTGAAGCCGTGCATGCCTCTAACCATCTGGTTGGAGGTACATTTCTGCTTGTAAACACTTCCTGTGCGTGCCTATGACCGTCTGCCTGGTCAGTTCTTTCTGTTGCCATGGCAACTTAGGCTGGGTCATCCTGCTTGGCCCCGCATTGCTGCTTGCAGCTATATTTATTATTCAACTTTCTTCTCCTATGGGATGTCAATGGCAGCCCATAGAACCACACATAGGAAAATGCTCAAATTTGGCACACACATTCTAGACAGTCTCAGCATTCCCCACAACAATTTTTAGGTCCCCACCCCCAACCCTCTAGCGCCACCAGCAGGTCAAAGTTGCAGGTACATTTCTGCTTGTAACTTTTGAACCGTTGGTCCGATTTTCAAAAACTTGGTATCCCTGGAATCCTTGGGTCAAGACGAATCCAAAGCACCCCATGACGTCATTTTCCGCCCATATAGTTTTCCCGCCATTTTGAATTTTGTGAAAATCAATTAAAATGCTTCTCCTCCCTCAATTTTGGACCAATTTCTCCCAAACTTGGTAGATGGCAACTTTGGACTAAGCTCCACAAGAAACTTACCCGGTTTTTAGAATTTCATAAGCGTTTGGCCGTGGCAGCCAATCAAAATTGGAGGCGCAGACGCCAAACAGGAAGTGTGCTCATATTTCGGCCGCCCTTTGGCGTATCTTAACGAAACTTGGTGGGTTTATGCCCCACCCCTCCATGAAGGACCCCAAAGAATTTGGAACAAATTGGCTGCTAGGGGGCGCTATAACTAGGAAAAAAGTCTTTTGGCTCATATCTCATGATGCGTTTTGGCTAGAAACAAAATTCCACTGCCTATGGAATCCTTGGGTCAAGACGAATCTATCGGACCCTATGACGTCATATTCTGCCTTGAGGATTTTCCACCATTTTGAATTTTGTTAAAATCAATGAAATTCTATGGAAACCCATAGAACCGTCTGACGACAGGTTTTCAAATTTGGCACACTGATTCTAGGCTGGCTCAAGGTTCTTGTCAGCAAATTTCAACTCACCACCTCAAACTCTCTAGCGCCAACAACAGGCCAAAGTTGCATGTACATTTCTGCTTGTTACTTTTGAACCGTATGTCTGATCGTCAAAATCTGTGTATCGCTGGAATCCTTGGGTCAAAACGAATCCAACGCATCCTATGCCGTCATATTCCGCCTTGTATATTTTCCGCCATTTTGAATTATGTGAAAATCAATTAAAATGCTTCTCCTCCCTCAATTTTTGACCAATTCCTTCCAAACTTGGTAGATGGCAACGTTGCACTAAGCTGCACAAAAAACTTACCCGGTTTTTCGAATTTCATAAGCGTTTGGCCGTGGCTGCCAATCAAACTTGGATGTGCAGACGCGAAACAGGACGTGTGCTCATTTCTCGGCAGCCCTTTGATCTTTCTTAACCAAACTTGGTGGGATTATGCCCCACCCCTCCATAAGTGCCCATACCACATTTGGTGCACTTTGGCCATTAGGGGGCGCTATAACTTTCCAAAATGTGTTTTGGCTCATATATAATTGAGCTCATATCTCAGCAGTCTTTTAGCACACACACACACACACACACACACACACACCTAGTACACTTGAAGTAATTTCAGCCATCACAGTCAATCGAATTTGACGGTGAAGCCGTGCATGCCTCTAACCATCTGGTTGGAGGTACATTTCTGCTTGTAAACACTTCCTGTGCGTGCCTATGACCGTCTGCCTGGTCAGTTCTTTCTGTTGCCATGGCAACTTAGGCTGGGTCACGCTGCTTGGCCCCGCATTGCTGCTTGCAGCTATATTTTTATATTGATTAGGTTACTGGAACAAACTCTCTGAAAATTTCTACCTTTTTGTTGAGCTCGGGGAACAGACACAGTCTCGATGTAGTGGGCCCTGAGTGACGACTCTGTGCAGCTAGCAGACAGTCGGTTTAGCCTGTTCGTCTGCTCCCTGGCCTTGGCTCTGGATTGTCAGAAATTAACTACACCTGTTCTGAGACTATGAGCTATGCTGCAGGAAATGAGAGCAGCACCTTCCCGAGTGGGATGGATACCGTCCCGCCCTAACAGGCCAGCAGTGCCCTCAAAATGAACCCAATTATCTATAAAGCCCACACTGTTTTCAGAGCACCACCTGGACAGCCAGCAGTTCAGTGACCATAACCTGCTGTAAGCTACATCGCCAAGCCGCATTGGGATGGGGCCAGAGCATACTACAGCATCGGACATCGCCTTTGCTAATTTAAACACCTCTACAAAGTTACTCTTAGTAACCTCAGACTGACGAAGGCATATATCATTAGCTCCTGCATGGATAACTATCTTTGAGAACCTGTGCTTGCCTAGGACCCTAAGATTACCTGCTATGTCCAGCGCCCTGGCTCCCGGTATACACCTGACTAAAGCTGCTGGTGCCCCTAAAGGCTGAGCTAATTTCACGTGCCGTATGATAGAGTCCCCTATAACCAGAGCTCTTTCAGGTTTCTCAGTGGGTGCATCACTAAGGAGAGCAAACCTGTTCGACACGTGACGCGGAGAGGAGTGGTGCTCCCGTGGGCGAGCCTCAGCGGTAGCTTTGGCTCTACGCTTATGCCGCCGAGCCGTCACCCATTCGCCCCGCTGTAAGGGCTCTAATGCCGGAGTTGGGGGATTGCTAACTCCACCTAGGGCGTCCAGACTTTCCCTAACAGAAACTACACTGTTCTCACGCTCACTAACCTGCTCTAAAGTCTGGACACGCACTTCTAGCACTGTAATCTTCTCCGTCAAAGAGCTAACTAATCTGCACTTATCACAAGTAAAGCTAATAGAGCTATCGCTAGTGACGGAGGAAGAATGACTAAACATCCTGCACTCAGCACACTGAATAGGCTGAAGGTGTGCCATGATGAAAAGATTCACATACCTTAAATGAAGATCTGTTGATATTAAAGCAGATCAGATGTGGATGGCCTCCGCTTGTGGACTTTACACAGGAGGAGAGAAAAAGAAAGCTTCCGGTCTCGGTGTTCTTCTGAAAAAAGAAAGAGAAAAAAACGGGAAAAAAAAACGGGAAAAGGAAAGCGAAAGTGAAAAGTACAAAAATGAAAGCGACAGTACAATAAAAATGAAGAGGATACTGGAAATTTATTTGTAGAAAAAAAGTTAAAAAAGGATTAGTAATTAACGCCCGCACTCGCGGGAAAAAGGACTCGGCGCGAACAACTCAGGAAGCAGGAAGTGCGTAAATATATCACCCTAGGGGATTCAGTCTTCAGTGTGAGTTTTTCTATGAGGACCTCCAAAAGTCTAAGCCACCCAAACCCATCTGGGTAAGCGTTATCTGAATGTTTATTTCTGGATGAGCACACCAATGGGTGGATTACCTGATCTGAGTTGAGCACCCATGCCTTCAAAGCTCACAGACTTTCTTTGCCATGCTCAAGTTTGTTTTTGAATCACTGGGAAAAGAGGAATCCCATGAAAATGTTTTGGGGGGCAATCATTATGATGGCTGACTCAGCGGAGGAGGACATTGCTCCAGAGCTCCCCCCATTGGTCAATGCAGCAGAGGAGGCCATCGCTCCAGAGCTCCCTCCAGTGGCTGATGTAGAGAGAGCAGAGGAGGCTGTTGTTCCTGAGCCCCTCCTAGAGGCTGTCTCTCCAGAGCTGGTCTCTCATCCAGAACCAGCACCTGAATCAATGCCTGAACCAGAGCCAGCTCCAGTGTCAGAGCCAGTGCCAGCACCAGCATCTGTTCCAGTGCCAGAGCCAATGCCAGCATCTGTTCCAGCGCCAGAGCCAGCGCCTGCTCCAGAACCAGTGCCAGCACCAAGGCCTGCTCCAGAACCAGTGCCAGAGTCAGAGTCAGCACCAGTGTCTGCTCTAGTGCCGGAGTCAGAGTCAGCGCCAGTGTCTGCTCCAGAACCAGAGTCAGAGTCAGTGCCATTGTCTACTCCAGAACCTATGCCAGCACCAGTGTCAGAGTCAGCTACAGCATCAGAGCCTGTGCCAATGTCTACTCCAGAGCAACCTCTGCCTCAGCTGGCTATGAAGGTGTCATCGTCCCGCCGCTGCCCAGCTATGAAGGCATCATTGTCATTGTTCCGCCTCTGCCTGGCTATGAAGATGTCATCATCGTCGTCTCGCCGTCAGGTCCTAACCAGGACCGAAGCAGCACAATGACAGAGTTCAATCCCATGCCTGAGCCAAGTCCTGAGTTTGAACTAGAGATGTCCCGATCCAGGTTTTTGCACTTCCGATCCGATACCGATATTTTTTTTCACTTCCGATCCGATACCGATACTGGCCGATACGATACCGGCCTATCCGAGCATGTATTAAAGTTCAAAGTTATTTACCTTCCTTACCTAGTTGTCAGACTCATGTTGAAAAGGGTTTTAGTACTCTTGAGAACAGCTAGCCAGCTGAATTAGGTGAGTTTGAATAATACGCAATGGTTGATAACAAGAAACTGACCTGTTTATTCAGGGATAAACACAAAATAGACAGCATTATAAATAAAAAAACAGAAATGGCATCAGTGGTCAGTAAAAAGTGCAAATAAGACTGTAAACTGTATCAAAAAAGCAAAGCACATAAACAACCTTATCTGTATCTATAATATAGTCTATTAACTCAGCATCAGTACTCTTCTCTTGAACAAGTGTAAACCAAGGCTTTAAAAATCAGTGCAAATAATACTGTAAACTATTTAAAAACAAAAATGCCTTCTACTCCCCAATCTGCTCGTGTTAGTTGTGTAGGACCTTTCTTTTTGTCTGCAGTTTTTTTAAGATACTCTTCGTGTTCTTTATGGTGGTATTTTGCTAAATGCTTTATTAAGTTGGTTGTATTAAAACTTCTTACAGCTTTACCACCACGCCTGACTTTATTGTGGCATATGTTGCACTCCACCTCTTCGTCTTTGTCGTCCTTTAGGGTAAAATGATCCCACACAGCTGACATCTTTACCGTGAAACTACTGCTAAATTTACATCGCCGTGATAATGTAGAAGATGCCACTGAGGTAAATTGTAAGACGCTAATGCTGGTGCTGAAGGTGTGCTGGAAAATGCGGACCGGATTTTGGGGAAACCAGAGCAAAAAACTGGAATGGATTATCTAAATCGGTGCGCTGGAAAACCCGGAGCGGACTTTTTTTTAAAAAATGGATCGGGAGTCTGGATCGGATTTTTCCGCGCCTGCCGATCCGATCCCGATGGGCATTTTTTGCTGATATCGGCGGCCAATCCGATCCTAATATCGGATCGGGACAACCCTGGTTTGAACTAGAGACAAGTCCTGAGTTTGAACTAGATCCAAGTCCTGAGTTCAAAATACAGCCAAGTCCTGAGTCCAAATCAAGTCCAGAGCTCAAGTCCTCTACTGAGCCCGAATAAAGCCTGGAGCCTGAGTTGAAGCTCGCTTCCTGCCCTGAGCCCAAGCTAGTTCCAGAACTCCAACCTGAGTCATCTCCAGAGCTTGAGCCAGAGTCCAGTCCAGAGCTCAAGTCATCCCTAGAGCTCAAGTCCTCTTCGGAGCTCGAGCACAATTCCAGCCTTGTGTCCAAGCCAGTTCCAGAACTCCAGCCTGAGTCATCTCCTGAGCTGGAGCCAGAGTCCAACACAGAGCTCAAGTTGTCTCCAGAGCTCGAGTCCAGCCCTGAGTCCAAGCCAGATCCAGAACTCAAGCCTGAGTCATCTCCTGAGCTGGAGCTAGAGTCCAGCCCAGAGCTCAAGTTGTCGCCAGAGCTCAAATCATCTCCAGAGCTCAAGCCCAGCCCCAAGTCCAGGTCAGATCCAGAGCTCAAGCCTGAGTCATCTCCTGAGCTGGAGCCAGAGTCCAACCCAAAGCTTAACTTGCCTCCAGAGCTCAAATCCAGCCCGGAGCTTGAGTCCACCTTCAGTCCTGGATTCAAGCCAAGTCCAAGACCCAAGTCAAGTCCCGAGCTCAAGCCCACTCCTAGTCAAGAATCCAAGTCTTGCCCTGAGCCTGAGCCCGAACCCCCACCGGAGCCAAGTATGATGGATTTTCGCTCCCAGTGGGAGCTCTTTGGGAGGGGGGTCAGTCCTGTGCTCTGTGGTGTGTGCACCTGAAGGTGTGCCTTGGGCTGCGCATGTCAAGCAGACTCCAGCATGCGCGCTGTTAACGAAGTGCACCTGAACTCTATTAAGGAACTATGTGTGCACCTACTTAAGGACTGTGCTGATGCACATTCAGTGCAAAGTATTATGTTACATCTGTATGCATTACCGAGCCTTTCTACCCGTGTTCTTGATTTCCTGTTTCCTGATTCTTGTGCCTGTTTCTCTTTCCCATTCTCGATTTGCATCTGATATCCTGTTTGCACCTCGCCCGACCCTGTTGCCTGTTTCACGCTTTGTATTTTGCCTGTCGATTCGGATTGTTTGCCTGTGTGTGTATTTTGCACTTTCTTATTAAACTGAAATTTCTGCACTTACATCCACCTCCCTTGCATACCTGACACTTAGTAGGGTTGCAGAGTCAGGGTCCTTCTAGAACAGGTTGATTTATACAGACATCATGTGACAGATCATGTGACACTTTGATTGCACACAGGTGGAGCTTAATCAACTAATTATCTGATTTATGAAGTGAATTGGTTGGACCAGCTCTTATTTAGGGGTTTCATATGAAAGGGGGTGAATACTATGCACACTCCAGATTTCTGTTTTTTCATCTTAATTATTGTTTGTGTCACAATAAACAACAATTTGCACCTTTAAAGTTGTAGGTATGTTGTATAAATCAAATGGTGCTAACCCTCCAAAAATCCATTTTAATTCCATCTTGTAATGCAACAAAACAGGACAAACACCAAGGGGGGTAAATACTTTTGCAAGACACTGTACCTTTGGGCATTAATGATGCTTTCAAAGATATGCAAATTACCCATGCTATGGGCACCAACACACCCCCATACCATCACAGATGCTAACTTTTGAACTTTGTGTTGGTAATAATCTGGACGATCCTTGTCCTCTTTAGCCTGAAGGACACCGTGTCCATGATTTCCAAAAACAATATGAAATGTGGATTTGTCAGACCACAGCACATTTTTTCCACTTTGCGTCAATCCATCTTAAATGAGCTCAAACCCAGAGAACTTGGTGGTGTTTCTGGATGTTGCTGATACAGTATATGGCTTTCGCTTTGCATGGTCGACAAACTGTTTACTGACAACAGTTTTCTGAAGTGTTCTCAAGCACATGTAGTAATATCCTTTATACAGTCATGTCAGTTTTTAATGCAGTGCCACCTGAGGGACTGAAGGTCACCTTCATTCAATGCTGGTTTTAGGGCCTTGCCCCTAATGTGCAGAGATTTTTCATAAAGTGGTGAACTTTGCCCAATCCTTGCTTGTCCTTGCTTGTGTATGACTTAGCCTTTCCAATTACCAGTGTCCCAACATTTTTGGAATCCCATGTTGTTTTTACCTGATACATTAATGGGTTTCATATGTGAAAGGGGCTACAGACAGAAAATGTCTTGTACACACAGACAGGATAAATTGCTGGTTTGCATCCAACGTCACATCCGCCTCATTAGATATGCAAGACATGAAGTGGTGGTCAGCTGAGCTCACTGTTCACAAAGTGTTACTATTGCTGGGGTACCTTGCAAGTTGCCCCATGCTTGAACCATGCATGTGTTGTTTTGGGCTGTTCAAATCAAACAAATCATGAAACTGATAAAAGTTTCTTCAGGGTTCCCCATGAAGTGATAAAAAAAGGGTGAAAGAGCAAAGGATTTTACCAAAAGATGATGAGAAAGGTGGCTCTTGAACCTTTTGCTGTGATCAAAGGGAGCCAAGTCATAAAACAGACCCAAAAATTAGAATGTAAATGGTGTCAAACAAAATTGGTAGTATTCAAATTAGCATGGAAGGAGAGTCTCTTGAAGTATAGAAGCTCTTAGTGCTGCGAGATCAATGTATCTCTCTACCCTAATAGAGGATAACAAAAATAATACTAGATTCCTATTTAATACTGTAGCAAAATTAACTAGGAAAAAGACCACTATAGACACATGCACACCTGCAATATGTAGTAGCAATGACTTCATGAATTTTTTCAGTGACAAAATTGAAAATATTCAACAAAAATTTTAAACTACTAATTTAAGGCCAGATCATTTAAGTAACCCTGCAGTTAACAATATAACTGTATCAGATCAGCAATTAGAATGTCTTACTCCCCTTAGAGAAATTGAACTAATTTCATTAATTTTCCACATCAAAATCTTCAACTTGTGTACTACATGACTCTTCAAACAGATAACACCAGAAGCATTTGAACCTCTTCTAAAAATAATAAAATCTTCCCTTAGAATTGGCTATGTACCCAAATCCTTTAAACTAGCAGTTATCAAACTCCTGATTTTAAAACCTGACCTTGACCCCTGTCAGCTGTCCAATTATAGGCCAATATCAAACCTCCTCTTAATCTCCAAGAGCCTAGAAAAAACTGTGGCACAGCAGTTATGCGCATATCTACATAGGAATAATATCCATGAAATGTATCAATCAGGATTTAGACCTCATCATATCACAGAGACAGCACTGGTTAAAGTAGTAAATGACCTACTGTTGGCATCTGATCAGGGCTTTAACTTATAGTTAGTTTTTGTTTTTTTCTTTTTTATCAGACATCTAATTTTTGGGTTTGTTTACCTGACATGTTTCGACGTACAACTTCCGTCTTCCTCAGAGTGTCACCGGATGTTATTGGTGACGCATCTTTTATCAGCTGCTGTTTCTGAAGGCGTGGCCTTCCTGTCTGGTTTGACAGGTCGGTCACGCCTTATACTGTCTGTTCGTCCCCCGCAAGATGTCACTCCAGGTATGGGAGAGCATGTATGCTCCCTCATCCCGGTTGATGGTCCTCGGGCTTCGCTTACGGATCTCCATGGCCTCCCTGATCCAGCGCTGATGTTTGTTATCTTCTGTGCGGATGACTCTGGCATTTCCCCAGTCCATAATGTGATTTTCCCTTTTGCAATGATCTGTTATAGCTGACTTATAATTTTCCTGTTGTGCCTTTTCTTTTATTGTTCGGAATAAAAAGAAGCGGAAGCCACCATACAGATAGTACAAGACAAATTAAAAACAGACAGGACGCTCAAGAAACGCACAAACCTCACTGCACAAGACATCACTCAGCTCCTTCAATTCATCGCCACATCCACATACTTTCAGTTCAGGAATACAATCTACAGACAGAAGGAAGGTTTTGCCATGGGAGACCCACTATCAGCCATCATGTGCGGCTTTTTCATGGAGGATCTGGAGCAGAAAGCACTCACTACAATACCAGCGGAATACAGACCAACACTCTGGAAACGGTATGTGGACGACATATTGGAAAAAGTAAAGAGGGGACACACTCAACAGCTCACCGACCATCTCAACACCATAGACAATACCGGTAATATAAAATTCACACATGAAGAAGAAACAGAGCAGTCAATAGCATTTTTGGATTTAAAAATACAACACACAGAAGATGGGGACATCAAAATAAAAGTACACAGAAAACCCACACATACCGACCAATATTTAAACTGGACTTCCGAACACCCCATAATGCACAAAATATCCGTAGTTAGAACATTACATGAACGCACAGCAATAATTACAGATCCACAGGACAAAGAACAGGAGGAACAACATATACAACACGCACTGAAGGCATGTCAATATCCACAATGGGCAATATCCAAAGGGGCGGAACAGGTTAAGAACAACAAAACACAGAAGAAAGAGAAAAAACAAACTAACAAACAAGAACACAGGGGAGTAGTTACATTACCATACATCAGGGGAATAACTGAACGCATTCAAAGAGTAATGAGGAAACACAACATTAACACACCTGTCAAACCACACACAACACTCCGTCAGATCCTGGTTCATCCCAAAGACAGAATACATCCGGACAACAGATGCAACACCATATATGAGATTCCATGTCAATTATGCAATAAAACTTATATTGGGGAGACAGGAAGGAGTTTCAACACAAGAAAAAAATGAACATAAGAAAGAGTGCGAAAAGGAGACAGCTACAAGACAAACCCGAACAATAAAAGAAAAGGCACAACAGGAAAATTATAAGTCAGCTATAACAGATCATTGCAAAAGGGAAAATCACATTATGGACTGGGGGAATGCCAGAGTCATCCGCACAGAAGATAACAAACATCAGCACTGGATCAGGGAGGCCATGGAGATCCGTAAGCGAAGCCCGAGGACCATCAACCGGGATGAGGGAGCATACATGCTCTCCCATACCTGGAGTGACATCTTGCAGGGGACGAACAGACAGTATAAGGCGTGACCGACCTGTCAAACCAGACAGGAAGGCCACGCCTTCAGAAACAGCAGCTGATAAAAGATGCATCACCAATAACATCCGGTGACACTCTGAGGAAGACGGAAGTTGTACGTCGAAACATGTCAGGTAAACAAACCCAAAAATTAGATGTCTGATAAAAAAGAAAAAAACAAAAACTAACTATATTTAATATAAGACATAATGAACGTAATCGAAATAGGGCTTTAACTTCCTTGACCTTACTGCAGCCTTTGACACCATTGATCAGTCCATTCTTCTGGATAGACTAGAAAATGCTGTGGGCCCTATCCTTGGGTCTTATTTAACTGATCTAACAGTTTGTTGATGTAAATGGTTATTTTTCTATACGTACTGATGTAAAGTTTGGTGTGCCACAAGGTTTTGTCTTAGGCCCACTGCTTTTTTCTTTATACATGTTAGCTCTGGGTAATATTACTCATAAACATGGTATTAGTTTCCACTATTATGCTGATGACACACAGTTGAATGTTTCTGTAAAGCCAGATGCGAAACATCAGTTTAATAAAATTGAGGAATGTGTAAAGCACATTAGAAATGGGATGCCTATTAACTTCCTTCTACTTAACTCTGGCAAGACAAAAGTACTTGTAGTAGGACCACATGCAGCAAGAAGTAGGTTTTCTGATTACATAGTGACTCTGGATGGCATTTCTGTTTCTTTGCATGCAGCAGTAAAAGACCTCAGTGTGACCATTGACTCCAGTCTTTTGTTTGAAACTCATATCGATAACATTACCTGGATAGCTTTCTTTCATCTCAGAAATATTGCTAAGATAAGAAATATGTCACTGCATGATGCAGAAAAACTATTTCATGCTTTTGTTACCTCTAGATTGGATTATTGTAATGCCTTATTGTCTGTATTGTTCCAATAAGTGCATAAACAAGCTCCAGTTAGGTCAAAATACAGCAGCAAGAGTCCTTACTAGAACTAGAAGATATGACCATATCACCCCTATTTTATCCGCATTGCATTGGCTCCCAATCAAATGTTGCATTGATTATAAAATACTAACATTGACCTTTAAAGCACTGAATGGTCTTGTACCACAGTACCTGAGCAAACTTCTGGTCTTATATGACCCGCCACACCTACATCAAAAGGTGCAGGCTATCTGTTGGCACCTCATATAGTGAAGGCTACATCAGGGGCAGAGCCTTTTCTTACAAAGCCCCACAGTTATGGAATAGCCTTCCAAGTAGTGTTCAGGACTCAGGCACAGTCTCAGTGTTTAAGTCTAGGTTCAAAACATATCTTTTTAGTCAAGCCTTTTGTTAATAGTTTTTTTATTATGTAAAGGATTAGAGCTTGAGAGTCCTCAGGCATAGAGTGTTTTGGAAAATTGGAATGTATGGATGCTGTCACCCCCTGGCTCTCACACATTCACCTGGATTTGTTGACAGTGAAGTGGCTGACTGCTTTATGTCCCGGGGCTCCCTCATGTATGTGTTACCTTCTGGCTCTCTCTTTTAGTTATGCTCTCATAGTTAGTTTTGCTTGAGTCCCTGCTTGTATTCAGTCCAAAATGTATGTTTAAAGCCTTTAATTTTCTGTCAAGCTGCTTTGTGACAATGTCTGTTGTTAAAAGCACTACACAAATAAACTTGACTCGTAGAATCCTCGAGTTTGCAGTTATCACATCATGAAAGGTTTGTAAATTCCTCTGATTTATTTTGTTTGGATTCACAAATGAGTTTTCTTGCCATTTTCCATTATTTTTGTGATGGTTTGAAGTTCAGGAAATGCTTAAGTCCTCATATCTGTTTTTGTGTACTGTTTGATCATGTTCGCCATATTGTAAACTAACATGTATGTAATACAAAAAGTACCCAGATCTTTAAAGGTGTTCCTATGGATTTTTGTGAATGATTTACCTGGGAGAGAAGAGCAGGGAGGATTGTGAATCGAGCAGCTGTGGTTTGTTTACATCTGATACTAAAACTTGCAGCATTCTAGCAACCATCTTGAAGATGCATACAAAAATCCCAAAAATGCCTACTTACCCAGGCAAAAATGATACATGATTTATCTTGTAGTATCTTGATCCACAGATCTTTAACCTAGACACATATAAAAAGTTGCATGCATGCATGCTTGTCCAGGTTTTCATCTGTTTGTCCATGTAGAATGATGTCTGCAGCACCAGGTAGTTTGAGATGTCAGGGAATTCAATGAATGGAAAATTTGCCAAATCATAGGAAAAACCCTTTTTTGATAATGTGTAAGGATCTATCACTTTGCAAATAGCAACTTTCTGAAGGTATCTTGACTGTGCATTGGCCTCTAACCTGTGAAAATAGTCAGAGACTATTTCACTAGGTCTTTGCATAATGGTGGCCAACTTGGTTTGCCTGACCACCACTTCATTCACTAGAAGTAAATTCACAAGCAAAAGCATGTGACTGAATACAACCTATTCAGAACACAAATGCCAGTTACTGCAGTGAATGTCTTGCTAAAGAGAGTAAATATGAAACTTTGCCACATCATATTACAGCCCTCAAAGTATATTGTGGAAGTATACTGTACAGTTACACTAAATGTTGCAAGATCTTTCACATTTTTATTTCCTTATATTTACACTATACAAAAAATACCATCACAGAACAAATATCCATCCATCCATCCATCCATCCATTATCTTTAGCTGCTTATCCTGTTCTACAGGGTCGCAGGCAAGCTGGACCCTATCCCAGCTGACTATGGGTGAGGTGGGGTACACCCTGGACAAGCCAGCAGGTCATCACAGGGCTGACACATAGACACAGACAACCATTCACACTCACATTCACACCTGCGGTCAATTTAGAGCCACCAATTAGCCTAACCTGCATGCCTTTGGACTGTGGGGGAAACCAGAGCACCCGGAGGAAACCCACATGGACACAGGGAGAGCATGCAAACGCCACACAGAAAGGCCCTCGTCGGCCGCTGGGCTCAAACCCAGGACCTTCTTGCTGTGAGGCAACAGTGCTAACCACTACACCACTGTGCCGCCCCAGAACAAATATATATGTAAATATAACATACAATCAACTAAAAATCCAGTAAAGTATAACATTAATAATTCCAAATAAGGAAATCTCATCTCATTCATCTCATCTCATTATCTCTAGCCGCTTTATCCTGTTCTACAGGGTCGCAGGCAAGCTGGAGCCTATCCCAGCTGACTATGGGTGAAAGGCGGGGTACACTCTGGACAAGTCTCATCTCCTTATCTCTAGATGCTTTATCCTGTTCTACAGGGTTGCAGGTAAGCTGGAGCCTATCCCAGCTGACTACGGGCGAAAGGCGGGGTACACCCTGGACAAGTCGCCAGGTCAAATAAGGAAATACGCTGTCAAAAAAAAATCCTGTTCAGATACCCACACTTTTCATCAATCTAATCCTGCTCATTATCTGAATCATGTCTCTGGTCTTATGGTCATATGACTTCATTCATAAGACCAAACAGATCAATATTAGTCACTTATATATGTAACTTGTGTACATATAGAGTACATATTTAGACAACTACAAAGGCTGTAATTTTGGTAGCAAGATAAATGAGCATACATTGGGGGAGGGAACAATGAGTGGGCAAGATATCAGACAACCTTCCCAGTTCTTCTTGGAGAGTCCTGGCTTTCACTGATATTCCCCACTAGTCAGAACTATTTTCCAAATTGTATATGCTATATTTTCAAGTATGATGGGAGTATGATGCAAACTTCCTATTTAATTAAATAACTAATTCTTCTTCAGTTAATCAGTCACCGATGTGCGGCCCAAACTCAATGGAAAAAACAACAGGACCTTCTGACGCAAGCAATGAGGCAGGATGGGTGGGATGCAGAAAATAATATTCCCCAGAGGATTAAAAGTCTCTATTTGTCAGAATCCACCCACAATGAATTGACAGATGTGTTCTTTTTAACCAATTCTACCCTTTCATAAAGAGTTGCTTTAACTGTAATGGGGTTCAAAACATATTAATAAACTAAAAGTACAACTGGAAATTCCTAAATACAACAGCAAATCAGAAACCAGAACAGCAAAACCAAAACCACACCAGCAAATTCAGAGACCTAACATCAAAACTAAAAACACAACTGCAAATTCAGGAACACAACAGCAAATGTGAAAACATAGCAGCAAAATTAGAAACACCATTGCTATAGTTTTTCTCAGTAACTTCAACATACTTGAACATGCCCCATTTTCCCTGAACCTAAAACACAATCCCAAAACACTTCACTCATCTGCTTCCATCTCAAAAGCAAACATTAAACTCAATATCATTCACTTTTTCATTTAAACTAAACTTTTCACTTAAATGGCGTGCACACACACACACACACACACACACACACACACACACACACACACACACACACGTGTATATAGCCCAGTCACACTCATGCTGAAAGCCATTTATTTTTTTACTATTATGCTGTAATGGTATTGTGTGGTAATGGGAGCAAAAATCCTATTCAGATACCCACACGTTTCATCAGTCTCAGTTTGCTCATTATCTGAATCATATGTTTGGCCTGGGGGCCATATGACCTCTTCCTCATCCATCACTAGGTATTTAGAAGCCAGGCAGGTATTATACAGTGACTTGCATAAGTATACACCCTCATTGAACTTTTTCACATTTTACAGTGTTACAATCTGGAACTTACACCAGTTAGCTATAACATTAAAACCAACTGCCTCCTTGTGCCACCAAAACAGCTCTGACCCATTGAAGCATGAACTCCACAAGACCACTGAAGATGTGCTGTGGTATCTGGCACCAAGATATTAGCAGCAGATCCTTTAACTCCTGTAAGTTGGGAAGTAGGGCCTCCATGGATTGGACTTATTTGTCCAGCACATCTCACAGATGCTCAATCGGATTGAAATCTGGGGAATTTGGGCCAAGTCAACACCTTGAACTCTTTATGTTCCTCAAACTATTCCTGAACAATTTTTGCAATTTGCAAATTTTGCTTCTGCCAGCTTGCCCTCTTCCCATAGTGCCTGCTGGTGCCATATTTTCCCCAGGCAAGAGATACACACACGGCCATCCACGTGTTTTGTTTTTTCTATCTATCTATCTATCTATCTATCTATCTATCTATCTATCTATCTATCTATCTATCTATCTATCTATCTATCTATCTATCTATCTATCATCTGTTTAGCCCATATTTAATTAGGCAACTCATGAAGAACAAGATTTTTATTTATAGTGGCTGCCTGGCAAAAGTCAAAGTCTCTTGAGGAAAAGGGGTAAGGGATGAAAATGAAAAAAAAAAAAAAATAAAGAACTACTTGCATTACATAAGTGCCATGCAATCTCACACACAAACAGCAAACAGATAGTTAACAAACAACAGCATCATGCAGTGCAACATACAGTACAAGACAGAAGTAACATATGCAAGAAGTAAGATGAGGAAAAAACTAACAAACAAGCAAACAAAAAACACAAAGTATACCTGAGACAACTTTAAGCATTTACAGATATTAGTCAGTGAGGAAATCAGTTGCATGCATTAGTGCAGTGGTTCCCAAACTTTTTGGCTGGGGACCCCCTTTTGGACTTCAGAATATTTTTGGGACCCCCTGACATCGACCCCCCCCCCCCACCCATTATGCAGTGTGTAGTGTAGTAATAATAACCATAATAATAATAATAATAATAATAATAATAATCAGACGGATATTAAAGTTGCTATTTTTTATTCACAGAAGAGCATTATCCACAAAAGAGCATTGCACATCATAATAAAACAGAACATTACACAGAACATCAGAATATTTTTTCAGTGACTTGTGTGTGCTTGCTTTTCAGTACAGAGTTTTTCAAATCTTGGTGATAACTGTGAGATCGCCACCCTTAGTTCGTTTTCAATGTTCAACTTTGCCCTGTATTTGGTCTTGATGGAGGCCACTGCAGAAAAGCCCACCTCACAGAGGTAGGATGTGGCAAAAGGGAACTTCGCTGCCGAAGTGCATGGGAACTCGTCCTGTGCAGCAGCCTTGCGTTTTGTAGGAAGCACGCGTAGAAACTTGTCCATGTTGTCATAAAGTCACCGTCCGATATTTTGCTCTGAATCTCAAAATAGGGACCTGTTTTATACAGTTTGTATTCACAGGAGGAGGGTTTGCTAATAACAACAATATCGAATTAATATTGAATTAATATTCAAGGGCGGAGCGCGATTACTGAGTGAAAGGGAGCAATTGAATTCTAATGACCGTGGCAGCTATACACAGAATGAAATTCATATTGGAGGGCAGGGAGCGATTATGGAGTGAAAGGGGGTGATTGGGTTCTATAGACTGATTTAATGACTCTCTGCCGGCTGATGCATTACCAACATTCCGACGCCATTCAAAACATTCCAATGCCCGTTTTTTTTTTCTGTGTTATGCAAACAGTCCCATCTCTCCGCGACCCCCCTGGAGTCCCTCCGCGACCCCCAAAGGGGTCGCGACCCCCACTTTGGGAACCGCTGCATTAGTGAGAATGTCCATAATAGAGCCCTTGCAAGCTGACATGGGATTAAGTTTATCCTTTTTTTTTTTGCAGATTGTTCCAGTCTTTGGCTGCAGCAGCTTGGAGTGATGACAGACTGGGCATTTTATTTGTTTTTGGAATTTTCAACAAAATAAGATGAGCAGTATGGGTGTTATACGCAGCAGATGTAGTTTCCAGTAAGTGACACAAATAAGGAGGTGACCGACCTAGGAGGTTTTTGTAAATGAGCATGAACCAGTGAATATTACGGCAGGTGTGTAAGGACGGCCAATTAATAGAGGAAGAAAGAGTACAGTGATGCGTTTTAAAAAGGGCATATGTAGCAAACGTCAAGCTTCTAAATTACACCCTTGTAGGCTGACATATATTTAACCACAAAATTTTAACATGGGAAGGAAGGTCATTTGAACAAGAGCCAGTTTCACAGACCATGTGAAAATGGAGTGCATTCTATTGAGGTTTTTCACCTGACGTCACAGGGTCACGTGACGCCCCGGTGTCCGCCATTTTGAAGGTCAAGCTAGCTAATGTCAACAACATCATAGCTGGTATGTTACTGTAGCAATGTTTACGTTCAGTCATTTGGATGACTGTTAAAACCTTTCAGTCTCAAGTTTTTCCTTTACTGTATTTACTAGTTTACTGTAATTATGATCGGGCAGCTATTTACACCGGATCCAGTGTAAATAGCTGCCGGAGCGTGCTCCGGCTTGCTCCCCCTCAAATTAAGCAGCGCGCTCCGGCTTGCTCCCGGAGTGCTCCGGCCGAGGTTCCGGAGCGCGATCCAGCTTGCTCCCGGAGTGCTCCGGCTGAGGTTCCGGGGCACGCTCCGGCTTGCTCCCGGAGTGCTCCGGCCGAGGTTCCGGAGCGCGCTCCGGCTTGCTCCCCCTCAAATTAAGCAGCACGCTCCGGCTTGCTCCCGGAGTGCTCCGGCCGAGGTTCTGGAGTGCGCTCCGGCTTGCTCCCCCTCAAATTAAGCAGCGCGCTCCGGCTTGCTCCCGGAGCAAGCCGGAGCGCGCTGCTTAATTTGAGGGGGAACAAGCCGGAGCGCGCTCCGGCAGCTATTTACACCGGATTCAGTGTAAATAGCTGCTGGGGCGCGCTCCGGGAACCTCGGCCGGAGCACTCCGGGAGCAAGCCGGAGCGCGCTCCAGAACCTCGGCCGGAGCACTCCGGGAGCAAGCCGGAGCGCGCTGCTTAATTTGAGGGGGAGCAAGCCGGAGCGCGCTGCTTAATTTGAGGGGGAGCAAGCCGGAGCGTGCTGCTTAATTTGAGGGGGAGCAAGCCGGAGCGTGCTCCGGCAGCTATTTACACCGGATCCAGTGTAAATAGCTGCTGGAGCGCGCTCCGGGAACCTCGGCCGGAGCACTCCGGGAGCAAGCCGGAATGCGCTCCGGAACCTCGGCCGGAGCACTCCGGGAGCAAGCCGGAGCGCGCTGCTTAATTTGAGGGGGAGCAAGCCGGAGCACGCTCTGGCAGCTATTTACACTGGATCCGGTGTAAATAGCTGCCGGATCATAATTACAGTAAACTAGTAAATACAGTAAAGGAAAAACTTGAGACTGAAAGGTTTTAACAGTCATCCAAATGACTGAACGTAAACATTGCTACAGTAACATACCAGCTATGATGTTGTTGACATTAGCTAGTGCTAACAGCTAGTTGCTAGTACACTGCTACAACACAGACACCGACCCTAATAATACAGTTCTTGGTCATTGCCTGGTAACAGCAAATTTATAACAGGCCATGTCTCAACAGACTAAGAAGTTATTTCAATGACATTTAATAACATTTTGTTTATCCTGAGGACCAAAAGTAAATGAAAATGTGAACAAACCTTAGCTGTAATAAGATGACGACCACCGGCTCCAGGGACGACCCACTTATGTAGGCATGTTACCCAGCCTGACACAAAATATTTGTAGGTATCCAAACTCTTATACGCTTTCAGATCAATACCTGCGTATGGCGATGGGTTTTTAACGACATAGGTATACAGATCATATGTTAGGGATTTGCTGGGATTCGAACCTGGTTCGTTGGTGTGATAATTCAGCAAACCCCCACTAGGCCACCAGGGGGATGACTCAAATGCAGAGGCGTGAGGCGGAAGTAGAAAAAGTATCAAACAACAGTTTATTTACACTATGTACAATATTTACAATCCGATGAAAAAACAAAAAAAAGAAAATCCAAAAGCTCAGAAGATAACAAAAAATAAAAATATCCAAAGGTACAAAACAAAAGCCAAAAAACCAGAAAAGCAAAGTGCAAAACAAAGAACACGGTACAGAGGACTGAACTCAGGGGGTATAAATACACAAACTAATTAAGGACACAGGTGAAGATAATTAGGACAAACAGGCAATTAACAAAAACACAAAACACAGGAACAGGGGTGGCCTCTAGAGGCCAAAATAAACATGACACGAAAAGGAAATAACAGCGGCCTCTAGAGGCCAAAACAGTCCAAGTCCTAACATCATGTGGGCCGAAGTCAGGTAAAGATGAGGGCTTCGTGTACTTCCTTACGTCAGTGAACAATCCTGGTGGAAGCAGGTAAACGTCATTCTCTAAGCCTGCTAACCTCAATTTTTGCAAATACCTCTCCCTCTGCTCGCCCTGTAAATGCCCTACGTCACTGGATAGTGAAGGTGTTTTCTGCATCTCGCTCCTTTTTCTTTTATGTTTTTCGTTTGTCGCCTTCCTCGCATTCAAACTGATTCGAGCCGTGACGTCCAAAATGGCAGCCTCACATGACTTGGTCACGTGGGTGAAAAACCTCAATACAAGAAACCAATTCTAGATTTGGCCTTAGATTGTAAGCTACTGATATGATGTGAGAAGGATAGAATGCTATCTAACCAGATACCCAGGTATTATATTCAGTGATTTGGTCTAGGATAACCCTGATGAGAGTGGTGATATTTTGGGCTGAGCAGGAGAGAGTACCTTTCCTGCCGATCCACATGACCTTGGCCTTGGTGGCATTTAAATAGAGTTTTAAAGTAGAGAAAGCCTGTTGGACGCTAAAGAAATTATCCTGAAGTGATAGAAATATTGCATCAGGGGAGGGACCAGAGGTGGCATAGTGGTGCAGTGGTTAGCACTGTTGCCTCACAGCAAGATGGTCCTGGGTTCGAGCCTAGTGGCCGACGAGGACCTTTCTATGTGGAGTTTGCATGTTCTCCCCATGTCTGCGTGGGTTTCCTCCAGATGCTCCAGTTTCCCCCACAGTCCAAAGACATGCAGGTTAGGTTTATTGGTGGTTTTAAATTGACCCTAGGTGTGAATGCTTGTCTGTCTCTGTGTTAGCCCTGCGATGACCCAGTGACTTGCCCAGGGTGTACCTTGCCTCTCACCCATAGTCAGCTGGGATAGGCTCCAGCTTGCCTGCAATCCTGTACAGGATAAGTGTCTCATCTCATTATCTCTAGCCGCTTTATCCTGTTCTACAGGGTCGCAGGCAAGCTGGAGCCTATCCCAGCTGACTACGGGCGAAAGGCAAGGTATACCCTGGACAAGTCGCCAGGTCATCACAGGGCTGACACATAGACACAGACAACCATTCACACTCACATTCACACCTATGGTCAATTTAGAGCCACCAGTTAACCTAACCTGCATGTCTTTGGACTGTTGGGGAAACCGGAGCACCCGGAGGAAACCCACGTGGACACAGGGAGAACATGCAAACTCCACACAGAAAGGCCCTCACCGGCCACAGGGCTCGAACCCGGACCTTCTTGCTGTGAGGCGACAGCGCTAACCACTACACCACCATGCCGCCCACAGGATAAGTGATTACAGATAATAAATGGATGGATGGATGGATGGATGGGAGGGACTAGAAACATAAAGAACTGTGTCATTAACATAAAGGTGAATAGATGAATCTCCAACAGAACAAACTGTCATTTATGTATAGAAAATAATGTGGGGCCAAAGGGCTGAGAGGAAATTTGTTCTGATTTAATGCATTTCTTAAATCTAAAATTTGTTCTGATTGCACCCTAACTGTGAGGTAGTCTGAGAACCATGCCAGTAATTGTTCAGAAACTCTAATGCTGCCCATCCTACCAACAAGAAGAGCATGATCAACAGTGTCAAAAGTCTTATCTAAATCATTACAGATTGCTGTAACATTGTTTAGAGTCTAGAGCAGAAGTGATGTCATTAAGAACTTTGAGGGTAATAGTGACACAGGCATAACCAGATTGGAAACCAGACTTACTGCTGCTTTCCATGCATGTGGGAATTCAATTCAGCTGTATGGCAGGACATTTTTTTTAAGTGTCCTACCTTAGCAGCTCATTCAATACCTCACCCTATGAAACAGCCTGTAGGGTGAAGCTATATAAGGGGGCATGAGACCTGATGAAACAGTTCTGGTGAGAAGCTGCATGTGAGTTGGGTAATGGGTCTAAAGGGGGAAAAAGTATTTGGCGTGGGGGTAGCAGACTTAAAAATAAAACCAGACTTTATAAAATGCTGATTAAAAAAAAAAGAAAAGACAGAAAGACAATTAAATTCTTCAGACTAGGCTACCTTCTTCCATTGCTCCATGGTCCATTTCTGATGCTTGCATACTCATTGTAGGCATTTTTTGGCAGTGAACAGCGTTTTGCATGGGCACTCTGACCAGTCTGCAACTGTGTAACTCCATATGCAGCAAGATGCAATGGTCTGTGTGTTCTGACACCTTTCTATCATAGTTAGCATTGTTTTCAACAATTTGTGCCACAGTAGCTCTTCTGTGGGATTGGACCAGACAGGCTAGTCTTCTCTTCCCATGTGTATCAATGACCCTTAGGTGTCCATGACCCTGTCGTCAGTTCACCAGTTGTTCTTTCTTGGACCACCTTTGGTAGGTAGTAACCACTGAATACCAGGAACTCCCCACAGTATCTGCTGTTTTGGAAATGCTTTGACACAGTCATCAAAACCACTTGTTAAAGTTACCCAGATCCTTATGCTTGCCCATTTATCCTGCTTCCAACACATCAACTTCAAGAACTGACTGTTCTCTTCTTGCCTAATATATCCCACTCCTTGACAGGTACCACTGTAATGAGATAATCAGTGTTATTCACTTCACCTGTCAGTGGACAGTAGTTCTGGCTGTAACATGTATGATGGAATTATACATGTAATTAAAATGCACTTCATGTCTTGGACTGTCATTTCTCTTTACTTAGTTGAAAGGTTTTTGACAAAATATGGATTACTACAGTTGTCAAATAGGGCTATTTACTATTTACTTTATTATTTACTATTTACTGTTGATGGTATCAAACACATTAAGAAGACAAGAAATTTCACAAATGAACTTTTGACAATGCACACCTGTTAACTGAAAAGCATTCCAGGTGAAGCTCATGAAGCTGGTTAAGATAATGCCAATAGTGTGCAAAGCGTCATCAAGGTAAGCAGTGGCTACTTTGAAGAATCTAAAATATGAAACATATTTTATTTTTTATATGAAACATATATGGAAATATGAAACATATTTTGCTTTTTAACACATTTTTGTTTACCACTCTGATGGTGGTCCCAGAAAACCACCGCCAAAGCAATGCACCACTCCTCACACAACTGCTCCCATACTGCTGGGAGTATGGGAGTAAAAACAGTGGTGTTTCAGCACCATTGTCTTGGATAGCAATCTGCCTCTCTGACTCTCCCCTTCTGCCCCTCTCTTTGGGCAGACAAGCTCACTGACATAGAAGACCACAATGAAAAGCTCGAGCCTCCTGCATGCTTCGCCAGCAAATGTACCCATGATCAATGCCTCTAGGATGCCAACCAACATAGCCAGCACCCACTCTAAACTAGTTTGGGCTCCCTGCCGCCTGCATGGACTGCAGCTCATACATGCTGCACTCTCCCTACACATCCCCTTCCCTGATTTTTCATTCAACCACCTCATTTTGGCACTCAGGATTGAGTTTTGTATCTGTGTTCTCCCCCCTTCACAGCACGAGTGTCACACCTCAGAATTCCATATATGTTCCATATGTTATTTCATAGTTTTGATGCCGTCAGTATTGTTCTACAATGTAGAAAATAGTCATAAAACAGAAAAACCTATGAATGAGTAGGTGTGTCCAACTCTCTCTCTCTATATATATATATATACAGTGGTCGAAATACTTTTTTCCAGTGTTCTGCAATATTGCAGAATGTCAAAATTTTGTTCTGCAATTTGGAAATATTTTCTGCAAATACACAAGCCTCCATACTACACCCTTCTCAACCTAATAATGCCTATATTTACATCATATCTAGCTTTCAACTCATAGCATTACTGTAATTCTTTATTCTCTCACTCTATTTTTAATTTCAGTCTTCACAGATCCTTCTCTGCAGCAAAGTTATCATTCCATGATACCTCCACAGGTCTTTCATCCCCCTCGCCCTGACACTACGGGCTACTACAACTTGAAGTATACCAACTAATTCATAAATGTACTAGTTATCACACCCACACATTATCCTTCCACACAACATACTAATAAAGGTATCACCACAATAAAAAATAGAACACAACTGTTCTTCAAGAAACAAAACATTCATTTTCATGTTACACGTCATGTTACATTTTGTCAAGATTAAGTTTCTAGCTTGAACAATAGATGGTTACCCAAAATGTACTTCATTCACAGTGTTTGCATCTGCAACCTGTAGTTTTAAATTGAAAGCAAGGTTTCAATTCTACACTCTGTTACATCTTACGATGATGCAAAGAATTGATGCCATTAAGGAATAAAACCCAACTGGCAAATGGAAAGACATTTGGGTTCATTGTGTTTGCCCAGCTTCTAAAGTGCAAGGTCATGAACTGAACTGAGAACTACTGCAGGGGCTTCACTGCTCTAAACTAACAACAGAGAACTGGGTACAAACTAATCATGGCAGAACTGAAAGCTACAGAACTGAACCTATGAGCTTTGTCTTACAGGGCAACTGTTTTACTTTGTGCTAGTCTGCACCACAGGCAAGACAGCACTAGTAAAAAAAAAAAAAAAGAACATGTACACAACATGTATTAGTGTAGCTTGGTATGAGAAAACAAAATATTCAAAAGTATCTATGAATAAAGGTAAAATACTGTTGCTGTCTTCAAAAGGGATATCAGTATAATTTTGCATGATTCAACAATACAATATATACAAACCTATACAATTTACCAATATATATGTATGCAACTATAACAGCGACCGTCTTCATTTTTGTCACCCTCGCGGATGCGCGATCTGTCGCTGTTGTTGTTGGAGTCACGCTGGCTGCCGGTTTTGCCGAGATACGATAAAATCGTCCTTGTTTTCTTGGCGTTTTTGTCGGACTTTTGCCCCGAAGAAATAATCCTCTTCTTGGGAGCCATGTTTGTTGTGCCGCAGTGAATTCTGGGAGATGCATGGCGGAAACTGCCGAACACTACCGAGGTAGTTGTCGGGTCCTCCCAGCAGGTATTAAAAGTGACGAAATCTTACATCGGAAAATGGCAACTGCCCTTATTTGGTTGTCGTCGCCTTTCGTCGGTATTACGTAAATATTGCTCAACTTTGACCTGGAAAATGCCGTCAGGGTCGCGCGGCGCAGGTTTCAGTTTATTTACAGTGCCGCTAGTTTGCTAAATTGAGAACCATTGAATCCTGAGCCTGATTTTTTCATTCTGCAAAATTGCAGGTTGTTTAATTTCTCTTCTGCAATCTTGAAAATCATTCTGCAAAATGCAGACTGCAGATGGGTATTTCAAACACTGATATATATACTTCCAAATGAAGCAATCAAGATGTGATTGGAATTTAGACTTTCAGCTTTAATTCAAGAGATTTATCAAAAAGATCACATTAACTGTTTAGGAATTATAGCCATTTTTATATAGTTCCTCCATTTTCATAGGCTCAAAAGTAATTGGACAATTGCTCGATAAACCTTTTGTGGACAAGTATAACCTGTTTCTTCATTATTTCATGACAAATTAAGGAGATGAGACATCTGGATTTATTTCCAAGTGATGAATTTGCATCAAATCTACAATTTGGTACATTCTTAAAAAGAACGATTGCACTGGCAAGCTTACCAACACCAAAGGCCTGGAACCTGGAACACCAATGGCTCATAATGGAAATCCTAAGATTTTATTTTTTTAATTCACCAACAGATTATATATATATATATATATATATATATATATATATATATATATATATATATATATATATATATATATATATCCATAAAATATGGCAACTTTTTGCTGATAACGTGATTTTTTTTTTTTTTAGATTTTAATGAATTTGTCACCAAAAATACATTACAATACAAATTAAAAAAAAAGAAAAGAGGAACAATTATTGACTTAAACAGATAATTCAAACTAAAACGGGGAGTGACGGGGTAAAGAAACAGAACTTGCATCCCAATTGCAATCTAACCCCCTACAGTACTACATACATTAAGAATATACTCTAAAAATACATACAAGTAATTTAGAATATGGCAAAGGAGTAAAATGTATATCAAGCTAAATTAATATCTAACCTGGAGGACTATAAGTTCCTCGCTTTGACAAATAAATATTAATTAGTTTGGTCTTAAAAGTAGTAAATAGGCTAATTTCCTTTGTAATAGATGGCAATACGTTCCACAATTCAGCAGTCCTGACAAAGTATGATTTCCTATAGTAATCCTGATGATATTTGCAAAAAAATTATAGTTATTGAGGTCATAATTATGTGTATGATAATATGGCTCAAAAGTACGCAAGTGGCTTCTAATATCAGTAGACATAAGGCCATTTCTGGACTTAAAAAATAGAAGTAAATCTATATTGCTTTATGATATTCTAAAGGCAATAAATTAAGTTTAATTAGTCTCTCTATATGTCATGTTTTGAGAATAGTCCAATATGAATTTAGTTGCGCTTTGCTGGATGTTCTCTAAGAGGGCTCGATGCTTAGTAATGTAAGGTGACCACAAACTACTACCATATTCCAGCTTCGTTTGGACTAGTGCACAGTATAGCAGCTTTCTGGTGCTGGAGTCTCGTATGTCCCAGCAGACTCTCTTAAGGAAACCAAGAACTTTGTTTGCTTTAGAAACAGTGACTTCTATGTGCTTTGACCAGGACAAATCACTGGAGACCATTATGCCAAGGTCAGTGATGAAGGATACATTTTCAAGCTGTCAGCCATCTAGGGTGTAGTTCCTGATGGTTGTTGAGGAAGTTTTCTTCTTGGAGATCTTCAGCACTTTACATTTGGTTCCATTAAAATCCATTTTCCAGTCTTGAATATTTGGTTCCATTAAAATCCATTTTCCAGTCTTGACTCCACTTATACAGACAGTCCAGGTCTTGTTGGAGAAGCTTACAGGCATAAGGATGGTGAATAGCTTGATATAATTTGGAGTCATCCGCAAAAAGGGCGATAGTTGAGTTAGAGCAGATGTAGTTGGGAGCATAGTTTATGTAGACAAGAAACATGATTGGGCCAAGGATAGACCCTTGTGGCACACCAGATGTCACGGGAAGCCAGTTAGAGAAGCAGCCATCAATGATGACGCTTTGATTCCTATCAGTAAGATACCTATGAAACCAAGAGAGTAGTGTGCCATTGATCCCACACAATTCCAGCTTACGCAGAAGCAATTGATGAGGTACCTTATCAAAGGCTTTGGCCAGGTCAAGGTAAACTACATTGACCTCCTTGCCACTAGCGACAGAGTCTAGGATACTATGGTAGACTTCCAAAAGTTGAGTTGTAGTAAATCTCCCCTCGAGGAAACCATGTTGGAGATGGTACAACTGGACTTCAAGATGCTAATAATAACAGTTGAAGATGCACCATTCTAGTACCTTGGAGACTACGCTAAGCAAAGAAATTTGTCTGTAGTTGGATGGTAATGTTGGATCATCTTTCTTGTGAACAGGTGTAACGTTGGCAAGTTTCCAGTTAGTAGGCATAATGCCAAGTGAAAGCGAGAGATTAAATAGCCATTCCATTGTGTGGAATCAATGGCACTTCCACCTCCTATGGTGACAGTGTTGGCGCATGTGCATTCTAGTGGAGTTGGCACATACACATTCTGTGCTATGCACTTCCTGGTTTCCAAGTTGTTTGCAATGAATCTTTTTTTGCGAGTGTTGGCATTTATCACTAATCTTTTTTATTTTTTCTACAAATAATTTTCCAGTATCCTTTTCATTTTTTATTGTACTTTCACTTTCCTTTTTGTACTTTCCACTTTCACTTTCCTTTTTCCGTTTTTTTTTTCTTTTTTTGGAAAAACGCCAAGACCAGAAGCTTTCTTTTTTCTCCTCCTGTGTAAAGACCACCAGCAGAGGCCATCCACATCGGATCTGCTTTAATATCAACAGATCTTCAATTAAGGTATGTGAATCTTTTCATCATGGCACACCTTCAGCCTGTTCAGTGTGCTGAGTGCAGGATGTTTAGTCATTCTTCCTCCGTCGCTAGTCACAGCTTTATTTGTGATAAGTGCAGATTAGTTAGCTCTCTGATGGAGAAGATTGCAGTTTTAGAAGCGCGTATCCAGGCTTTAGAGAAGGTCAGTGAAAATGAGAACAGTGTAATTTCTGTCGGGGAAAGTCTGGATGCCCTAGGTGGAGTTAGTAATCCCCCAACTTTGGCATTAGAGCCCTTACAGTGGGGCGAATGGGTGATGACTTGGCGGCATAAGCGTAGAGCCAAAGTTAACGCTGCGGCTCGCCCACGGGAGCAGCACTCCTCTCCGCTTCACGTGTTGAACAGGTTTGCTCTCCTTAGTGATGCACCCACTGAGAAACCTGAAAGAGCTCTGGTTATAGGGGACTTTATAATACGGCATGTGAAATTAGCTCACCCTTTAGGGGCACCAGCAGCTTTAGTCAGGTATATGCAAAGCCAGGGAGCCAGGGTGCTGGACATAGCAGGTAATCTTAGGGTCCTAGGCAAGCACAGGTTCTCAAAGATAGTTATCCATGCAAGAGCTAATGATATACACCTTCATCAGTCTGAGGTTACGAAGAGCAATTTTGTAGAGGTGTTTAAATTAGCGAAGGCGATGTCCGATGCTGTATTATGCTCTGGCCCCATCCCAATGTGGTGTGGCAATGTAGCTTACAGCAGGTTATGGTCGCTGAACTGCTGGTTGTCCAGGTGGTGCTCTGAAAACAGTGTGGGCTTTATAGATAATTGGGCTAATTTTGAGGGTACTGCTGGCCTGTTAGGGCGGGACGGTATCCATCCCACTTGGGAAGGTGCTGCACTCATTTCCTGCAGCATTGGTCATAGTCTCAGAACAGGCCTAGTTAATTTCTGACAATCCAGAGCCAAGGCCAGGGAGCAGACGAACAGGCTAAACCGACTGTCTGCTAGCTGCACAGAGTCGTCACTCAGGGTCCACTACATCGAGACTGTGTCTGTTCCCCAAGCTAAACAAAATGGTAGAAATATTCAGAGAGTTTGTTCCAGTAACCTAATCAATATAAAATTAGATCATACTGACTGTACAGCTGCTGCCAGCACCTTAGATCTAAAGGTGGGGCTATTAAACATTAGATCTCTTACATCTAAAGCACTAATGGTTAATGAACTCATTACTGATCAGGAGTTTAATGTACTTTGTTTAACTGAAACATGGATTAAGCCAAATGAATATATACCATTAAATGAAGCGAGTCCTCCTGGATACAGTTATATACACCAGCCTCGTCTAACTGGCAGAGGAGGAGGCGTTGCGGTTATTTATAACGATTATCTAGGTGTAACACAAAAACCTGGTTATAAATTTAATACATTTGAAGTTCTTCATACTCATATAATGTATGTAGCCTCGAAAAATAAGTCTACCCTGTTAATCCCATTACTTATTATTTACAGGCCCCTGAGGCCATATTCTGAGTTTCTTTCTGAATTTGCAGATTTTATCTCAGATCTGGTTATTTCCTTAGACAAAGCTTTAATTGTCGGAGATGTTAATATTCACTTCGATAACCCAGAAGACCCTTTGAAAACAGCCTTTGTGTCCATTTTAGATTCAGTTGGGATTAATCAGAATGTCATAGGACCGACCCATAATGGTGGTCACACCCTCGATCTAATACTAACATTCGGGTAAAACATAGACAATATAGTCATACTTTCACAGTCTGAAGTTATCTCAGATCATTATCTCATCTCATTCAAACTATGTCTGAGTAATAATATATGCACCTCACCAAGCTACTGTATTAAACGTACATTCGCATCAACTACTGCACAGAGCTTTATAAATGATCTCCCAGAGTTATCAACTTTGATTGGGTCACTGTCAGCCCCTGCAGAACTTGATCAGGCAACTGAATGCTTAGAGTCAACATTCTGCCATACCTTAGATAATGTAGCTCCTCTTAAAAGGAAAATGGTCAGAGACAAAAAAATTAGCACCCTGGTATAATGATGACGCACATTAAAACAGACCACTCGAAAACTGGAACTTAAATGGCGTCAAATAAAATTGGGAGTGTTCAAATTAGCGTGGAAGGAGAGCTTCCTGAAGTATAGAAAAGCTCTTAGTGCTGTGAGATCAACACATCTCTCCTCCCTAATAGAAGGTAACAAAAATAATTCTAGATTCCTATTTAATATTGTAGCAAAATTAACCAGGAATAAGTCCACTATAGACACATACATACCTGTAGTATGTAGTAGCAACGATTTCATGAATTTTTTTAAAGACAAAATTGAGAATATCCGACAAAAAATCCAAACTACTAATTTAAGGTCAGACAATGTAAGTGACCCTGTAGTTAACAATATAACTGTATCAGATCAGCAATTAGAATGTTTTACTCCCCTAAAAGAAACTGAATTACTTTCATTAATCTCGGCATCAAAAGCCTCAACTTTGAAAACAGCAATTTTGCTGTACTAGATCCCTTACCTACACGTCTATTCAAACAGATAATACCTTAAGTAATTGAGCCGCTTCTAAAAATAATAAATTCTTCTGTTACGATTGGCTATGTACCCAAATCCTTTAAACTAGCAGTTATCAAACCCCTGATTAAAAAACCTGACCTTGATCCCTGTCAGCTGTCCAATTATCGGCCAATATCAAACCTCCCCTTTATCTCCAAGATCCTTGAAAAAGCTGTGGCGCAGCAGTTATGCTCATATTTACATAGGAATAACATCCATGAAATGTATCAGTCAGGATTTAGACCTAATCATAGCACAGAGACAGCTTTGGTTAAAGTAGTAAATGACCTACTGTTGGCATCTGATCAGCGCTGTGTCTCGCTACTTGTGCTGCTTGACCTTAGTGCGGCATTTGATACTATTGATCATTCCATTCTTCTGGATAGACTAGAAAATATTGTGGGAGTTCAGGGAACGGCCCTCTCCTGGCTCAGCTCTTATTGAACTGATCGTTATCAGTATGTTGATATACAATCCCGATTCCAAAAAAGTTGGGACAAAGTACAAATTGTAAATAAAAATGGAATGCAATAATTTACAAATCTCAAAAACTGATATTGTATTCACAATAGAACACAGACAACATATCAAATGTCGAAAGTGAGACATTTTGAAATTTCATGCCAAATATTGGCTCATTTGAAATTTCATGACAGCAACACATCTCAAAAAAGTTGGGACAGGGGCAATAAGAGGCTGGAAAAGTTAAAGGTACAAAAAAGGAACAGCTGGAGGACCAAATTGCAACTCATTAGGTCAATTGGCAATAGGTCGTGAACATGACTGGGTATAAAAAGAGTATCTTGGAGTGGCAGCGGCTCTCAGAAGTAAAGATGGGAAGAGGATCACCAATCCCCCTAATTCTGCGCCGACAAATAGTGGAGCAATATCAGAAAGGAGTTCAACAGTGTAAAATTGCAAAGAGTTTGAACATATCATCATCTACAGTGCATAATATCATCAAAAGATTCAGAGAATCTGGAAGAATCTCTGTGTGTAAGGGTCAAGGCCAGAAAACCATACTGGGTGCCCATGATCTTTAGGCCATTAGACGGCACTGCATCACATACAGGCATGCTTCTGTATTGGAAATCACAAACTGGGCTCAGGAATATTTCCAGAGAACATTATCTGTGAACACAATTCACCGTGCCATCCGCCGTTGCCAGCTAAAACTCCAAAGTTCAAAGAAGAAGCCGTATCTAAACATGATCCAGAAGCAGAGACGTCTTCTCTGGGCCAAGGCTCATTTAAAATGGACTGTGGCAAAATGGAAAACTGTTCATTGGTCAGACGAATCAAAATTTGAAGTTCTTTATGGAAATCAGGGACACCGTTAGCCTAGTAAGCTAGACCCACCCGCCTAGCGGCCAAAAATATTTTTGCCTACGAGTGGGTCTAGCCTCGCACCATATCAACAAAACACCCTGGGCATCAAATCGTGCCCGCCAATCACAACGCAAGGTTTTTGTTTGGATTCTTTGGGCGGGCTTTTGCAGGAGTGACGACAAGGCTGGGCGATGCTGGAGAAAGCACAACAGAAAAGATGGCTATGGCTATTGAACAGCGCTAGTTTGACTCCGCTTTGGAATCAGTTTTAGAAGAATTAGACCTGGAGTTTTCGTTGAAACATGAGCAGGAAGAGGCTCTCCGCTCATTCCTTTTCAAGAAGGACGTTTTCGCTGTTTTGCCGACCGGCTATGGCAAAAGTCTGATCTACCAGCTGGCTCCGCTGGTAGCCAAAAGGATGGGGCTAGTTTGTGCAGTACAAAGAATTAATAAACAGCTTTGAAACATTACTTTTTGATTGTTTCTTATTTTCCCGTTATTTTAAATTTACGGGAAGTTATTTCACCAAACACCACTAAATAAAAATAAAAACTCTCAAAAACAGTTTAAGCAAACCCTTGAAAAACACTTTAAAAAAAAAACAAGTGTATGTTAAGTATGTGGTACAGACTCCAAACTTGTGGTCATTATCTCCAAACATCTTAATATCTAGAACCTGTTTATTAATTAATATGCATTTTGAAAAATTATTTATTTCAAGGCCTCCCCCACTGCTTTCTGTCGCTCTGACTACGTCACAGTCACTGTTGCGCTGGTTGGTCAGTGCGTTGGCCTATACGCACAGAGACAGTTTGAAAGACAACGGGTTGTTCCTACCCACACCCTTCGGAAATGTCTACGACCGAGACCAGACTAAATATTCACATTTAGTCTGGCTTGCCAGGCTAGGACACAGTGTCATTCGGACTAACGAGGAGAAGGCCGACCCAAGTTGTTATCAGCACTCAGTTCAGAAGCCTGCATCTCTGATGGTATGGGGTTGCATTAGTGCATGTGGCATGGGCAGCTTACACATCTGGAAAGACACCATCAATGCTGAAAGGTATATCCAGGTTCTAGAGCAACATACGTCCATCCAGAACGTCCCATCCAGACGACGTCTCTTTCAGGGAAGACCTTGCATTTTCCATCATGACAATGCCAAACCACATACTGCATCAATTACAGCATCATGGCTGCGTAGAAGAAGGGTCCGGGTACTGAACTGGCCAGCCTGCAGTCCAGATCTTTCCCGCAGAGAAAACATTTGGCGCATCATAAAACGGAAGATAAAACAAAAAAGACCTAAGACAATTGAGCAACTAGGATCCTACATTAGACAAGAATGGGTTAACATTCCTATCCCTAAACTTGAGCAACTTGTCTCCTCAGTCCCCAGACGTTTACAGACTGTTGTAAAGAGAAAAGGGGATGTCTCACAGTGGTAAACATGGCCTTGTCCCAACTTTTTTGAGATGTGTTGTTGTCATGAAATTTAAAATCACCTAATTTTTCTCTTTAAATGATACATTTTCTCAGTTTAAACATTTGATATGTCATCTATGTTCTATTCTGAATAAAATATGGAATTTTGAAACTTCCACATCACTGCATTCCATTTTTATTTACAATTTGTACTTTGTCCCAACTTTTTTGGAATTGGGGTTGTAGTGTTTGGGAATCAGACACAGTCTCAGCATTTAAATCTAGGCTGAAAACATATCTGTTTAGTCAAGCCTTTTGTTAATGGTGTTTATGAGGTAAAGGTGTAGATGTGGAGGGTCCTCAGACATAGAGTGTTTTGGTAAACTGGGATGTATGGATGCTGTCAGTCCCGCACTTGCTTGCTCACTCGAGTTTGTTGACGGTGTAGTGGCTGGCTGCTTTATGTCCCGGGGCTCCCTCATGCCTGTGTTACCTTCTGGCTCTCCCCTTTTAGTTATGCTGTCATAGTTAGTTTTGCCGGAGTCCCCGCTTGTACTCAGCTCAAAATGTATACTGTATCTACTTGTTCAGGTGACATTGGGCCTACCTAACAACCTGTGTTTTCTCTCTCTTCCCCCCCCCAAATCTGTCCCTCTGAGTAACATGTCAATCCTGGGATCGAGGTGCTGACCTCTTCTGCTCCTCGGTCTTGCCTGATCCATCCTGATGCCCTATGTCTGGTTGGAGTCTCATCACATCACTCCTGTGGAGGACGGCCCCATATGGATAGTTGGAAGTCACACTTAGAAGACACTCTGGACACTTACAGTCATGCTTTTATGGCTGAGGACTACAGCTGACTTGCTAACTTTAGGACTGCAGTTATCATGAACAGTTTTGCACTTAAGTTTCCATTAATGAAGAGTTATAACATAAACGAAACTGACTTCATGTTAAAACTGTTAATGTTATAGTCATGTTGTCTGTTGTTGTCCAGGTGAGGATGGGTTCCCTTTTGGGTCTGGTTCCTCTCAAAGTTTCTTCCTTGTGTCGGCTGGGGGAGTTTTTCCTTGCCACCGTTGTCACGGGCTTGCTCATTGGGGATAGATTAGGGATAAAGTTGGCTCATGTCTTGAGTCATTCAGATTCTGTAAAGCTGCTTTGGGACAATGTCTATTGTTAAAAGCGCTATACAAACAAACTTGACTTGAATAGCCTACACAGCAAAGGGGCAATTTCATCTGTGAGCTTAAGAAGTCGGCTGGGTATGCCATCAGGGCCACACGCCTTGTTTGGATCTAAATTGTGCAGAGTTTCAGCTTTTCATTTTCACTGAAATATGAAAAAATTCTTGAGACTGTCTTTTTTTTAACAGTGGCCATAAATACAGATTCTACAATAAAAAGACGACCATAACATTTTAAAATAATTCATCATGTTCATACATTCCTTTACAGTCTCACTACAACCCCGATTCCAAAAAAGTTGGGACAAAGTACAAATTGTAAATAAAAACGGAATGCAATGATGTGGAAGTTTCAAAATTCCATATTTTATTCACAATAGAACATAGATGACATATCAAATGTTTAAACTGAGAAAATGTATCATTTAAAGAGAAAAATTAGGTGAATTTAAATTTCATGACAACAACACATCTCAAAAAAGTTGGGACAAGGCCATGTTTACCACTGTGAGACATCCCCTTTTCTCTTTACAACAGTCTGTAAACGTCTGGGGACTGAGGAGACAAGTTGCTCAAGTTTAGGGATAGGAAAGTTAACCCATTCTTGTCTAATGTAGAAATCTAGTTGCTCAACTGTCTTAGGTCTTTTTTGTCGTATCTTCCATTTTATGATGCGCCAAATGTTTTCTATGGGTGAAAGATCTGGACTGCAGGCTGGCCAGTTCAGTACCCGGACCCTTCTTCTACGCAGCCATGATGCTGTAATTGATGCAGTATGTGGTTTGGCATATCATGTTGGAAAATGCAAGGTCTTCCCTGAAAGAGACGTCGTCTGGATGGGAGCATATGTTGCTCTAGAACCTGGATATACCTTTCAGCACTGATGGTGTCTTTCCAGATGTGTAAGCTGCCCATGCCACACGCACTAATGCAACCCCATACCATCAAAGATGCAGGCTTCTGAACTGAGCGCTGATAACAACTTGGGTCGTCCTTCTCCTCTTTAGTCCGAATGACACGGCGTCCCTGATTTCCATAAAGAACTTCAAATTTTGATTCGTCTGACCACAGAACAGTTTTCCACTTTGCCACAGTCCATTTTAAATGACCCTTGGCCCAGAGAAGACGTCTGCGCTTCTGGATCATGTTTAGATACGGCTTCTTCTTTGAACTATAGAGTTTTAGCTGGCAACGGCGGATGGCACGGTGAATTGTGTTCACAGATAATGTTCTCTGGAAATATTCCTGAGCCCATTTTATGATTTCCAATACAGAAGCATGCCTGTATGTGATGCAGTGCCGTCTAAGAGCCTGAAGATCACGGGCGCCCAGTATGGTTTTCCGGCCTTGACCCTTACGCACAGAGATTCTTCCAGATTCTCTGAATCTTTTGATGATATTATGCACTGTAGATGATGATATGTTCAAACTCTTTGCAATTTTACACTGTCGAACTCCTTTCTGATATTGCTCCACTATTTGTCGGCACAGAATTAGGGGGATTGGTGATCCTCTTCCCATCTTTACTTCTGAGAGCCGCTCCCACTCCAAGATGCTCTTTTTATACCCAGTCATGTTAATGACCTATTGCCAATTGACCTCATGAGTTGCAATTTGGTTCTCCAGCTGTTCCTTTTTTGTACCTTTAACTTTTCCAGCCTCTTATTGCCCCTGTCCCAACTTTTTTGAGATGTGTTGCTGTCATGAAATTTCAAATGAGCCAATATTTGGCATGAAATTTCAAAATGTTTCACTTTCGACATTTGATATGTTGTCTATGTTCTATTGTGAATACAATTTCAGTTTTTGAGATTTGTAAATTATTGCATTCTGTTTTTATTTACAATTTGTACTTTGTCCCAACTTTTTTGGAATCGGGGTTGTATATATTTCCGATGAATTTCACTGTTCAAACTGCATGTATAAATATACATTCAAGTCCATAAACACAACAATGTGCAAGTGTAATATATGACCTCATTTTCTTACTAAAGCATTTTCCACCAATTGAATTCTGAACAAGTGAGTTTCATCTTGTCATCAGTACTCCAAAACCATCCACTGACATTAGTAGTTGTGTAAGATACTGTATTTAAGCAATTGTCAGATATCCACCAATATAGTGTGACTGAATGAAAGTAAAAAATCAATGAAAATATTGCCTTATTAAATGAACTCTGTTGACTACAGTTTTTGTGTCTCAAGAAAATCACAACTCATCAGCATGACTTGATGGTTAAAGGACAAGAGCACATGTTTAATGTATTTAATGGGTGCAACAATTAACAAAGTATAAAATACCATATCATTCAACATTTCAAACACAAAGTAATTTAAACTTCAAGAAAGTTTGCATCATACAGAGTAAATCTGCATAAAACAGTTTGTAAACCAGAGAGGAAATTTGTATAATACAGATTTATAATACAAGGTAAATTTTACATACAGTGGAAATTCTTCATATTACAAAATGCTTTGCAAATTGTATTAATATGTTATAAACAATCCATAACAAACATAACAAAATAAAAAAAACAAACATTATGCACACAAGATAAATAAATAAATAAATAGATAGTTAGCTAAATAAATAAAATACTGGGGCAGTACAGTGGTGATCACTGTCACCTCACAGCAAGAAGGGTCTGGGTTCAAACCTGCTGGCTGACTGGGGCCTTTCTGTATAGAGTTTGCATGTTCTGCTCGTGCCTGCTTGGGTTTCCTCCAGGTGCTCTGATTTTCCTTCCACAATCCAGTGACATTCAGATTTGGTCAGCTGGCTACTCTAAATTGCCTACAGGTGTGAATGCGAGTGTGAATGGCTTTTTGTCTCAGTCTTAGCCCTGTAACAGACTGGCAACCTGTCCAGGGTGTACCCCACCTTTCACCCAATGTCACCGGGATTGACTCCTGCTCATTCATGACCCACAATGGACAGGTGATATAGAGAATGAATGAATTAATTGATTGATTTAATTAATGAATTAATTTAAAAAACATAAAACACACAGGAAAATTATACTACACAGTCACATTGTAACTCTGTGAACGTTTTCGGCACAGTCTACGAAACCACACCCAGTATAAGAACACCATTATTAACCAGTAACTGACATATGCCACAGCACCATAGATCAAATATTTGATCTCCTCTTTTTTTGCAGATGAGTTCCAGTCCTGCTTGCTTTCCCTGTAGATTGTGTAGCTTAGACCACTCAGCAGGATGGCTGCCCATATTGACAGGGGAATGAGAGGGATGTAATTTCCCACTAGCTTACGTCGGCCTGAAGTGCCCCAACTGCTCTTATTTATGGTAATCATGGCAAAATACTTAGCGGGCAGAAGACTTGTCATGTATAGGGCAGAATAGAGAGACATGAAGATCATCACTATGTTTTGTCGCAAGATGCAGGCATAGGCTGCCTTAATCAGGCCAATTATTTGAATACAGCAAAGGACCCACAGGATGTTCCACAGTGTACCTGTCCAGAACAGTCGGATCATGGTGGCTGTGACAAAGAAGGGGAAGATTCCAGCCACAATTGACTCATAGGTCATCCAAAGGTTATGCTTGTGCCACCACAAGGCATTGTAGAGCCATTCACGAAAATATGACTTTGTCCATCGCATCTGTTGGTTCAACCAACGCAGGAATTGGGATGGTGTCTCTGTATAGCACTTTGATCGAGCTGTGTACCTGATGAGACAAGAAAAATAAAAGTACATTAATGTTGAATTATTGTATGCATAGAGATTATTGTGTGGGTTAAATTAATTGAATGACAGTTCATAAACTTTCTAATGGAAGCAAGAGACCAAACACAATACTTACTTCGTAGCATAGCCCATGCTCAGCATGCGATTTGTAAGATGGCGATCATCTCCAAAAGTGCAATGTTTGCCAAGAAATTTTTGGTTGTACCAAGCTTCTAAGAACTGTTGCAATAGGTCATTCCTATACAGGCCTGAAAAAGAGAGCAAGGAGTAGTGAGCACGAAATATAATATTTGTAGATACTATGAAACTGTATTTTTTTTATTTTTATTTGATCTTCATAAATCTTAAATATGTATTTAAAAACTGTAATTAAGGTCTAAATACTTCTAATTAACCCTTTGGTGACTGACCCCTTGAAAATGGTTCCTCCAGGAACTATGACTTTTCAGTTGTCAAGACAACAGAAGAACTAAAATACAAAAACAGAAAGATACGTCACAATGCTCTTGTGCACAAAACAAAATGCTCTTGTATTTTAGTTTTTCCGTTGTCTTGACGACTGAAACGTCATCGTTCCTGGAGGAACCATGTTCAAGGGGTCAGTCACCAAAGGGTTAATTATAAGTATTTAGATCTTGACTGTCTTCTAATTAATTAATATATGATTACTTATTACTCATTATTAATTATATACTTCATACAATCCTTATTGCTTACCTAAGGGGCCACTAATACAAGAGACACAGTCAAAAAATGACTGGCATGCTCTCTCAACATTAAAAGCCATCCAGTATCGCAGACTGCTCATGAAGCTGATGTAGGAGTCTTTCAGGTTCAGGATCATCACATCACCACCAACAGCACCATATTTTGTGTTACTCTCAAGCACCTTGACCAGTTCTAATGTTGCCAGGGGATCCAGCTTTGTGTCTGAATCACACACCTGAGGGATAAAATGCAACAGAAGAAAAATGAAAAAGAGAAAAGATCATCTTTGAGAAAAAAGTGAAAACGTAATACGGTATATACTCTCATTCTGTGTAAAATCATTTCTTGATATAAACTGATCTACCACTTACCTGTATGTAGTCCACAGAAGATCCAAGTGCCTTGAATGCTGTGTACATCACTTCTCTCTTCCCTCCCCACTTTTGCATAATGCAAACACACCGCTTGGTTCTGATAATCTCTTCCACCTCCCTGCGCTGAGCATCTTCCTGGGGATCTGTCCCTGCTGGGTGTGTGTGGTAATTGTTCTGCCACACATAACAGCTGGGATCCTGCTCTGCAAAAATTTCCTGGAACATCTCCATCATGTAGCGGTCTTCTTCTGTATTACCATCCACCACCATGACAATCCGGAGCAACTCAGGTGGATAAAGGAGAGCCTTAATGGATTGTAAGCAATCCCGCAGGTACTTTGGGTCTTCCTGGTAAGCAGAGATGGTAAAACCAACAGTCTTGGTGTAGGAACAAGCTTCTCGTCGGGTACGCATCCGCCGGTGCTCCACAAAGGCAAAAATACTCTGGACCAGTAGATGAAGACCTAGCAGAAGACCGTAAAAGCCAAAGGCCATAATGCCATACGGGGATGATAAAATATTTACATGGGCAATGTAAGCCCACAGTACCACTCCTAGTATTACGAGAGCAAAAAGAAATGTA